>NW_027271940.1:232500-247500 GCF_040938485.1 Diadema antillarum | reverse complement strand
TAAAGGAATCATGCTTGTATCGTATTCCCCAGTCATATTCAATTTCAGAGAAATCTTTATGAAGTATTCTCTGAGAAAAGAGAGAGTATATTGGTAAGGGTAGAGGTATAGATACAAACCATGGAGTACCATCAGGTATCACAATAAGATGGTTAAAAATACATACACACACATACCAAAAAAAAAAAACACCTGATTGAGAGCAAATTTGTCAGAAAAAATATCTGACAAAAAGCTTGATGAAATGCACCCCTGATAATGCATGCTATTTTACTCTCTCCCTCTGTCTCTCTATACCTCTATCTCTAGAGCTCTTTTCAAACCACACCACATACCACCTTTTCAAGATTTCTCAGTCTGCATCACCTCAGTGTGTGTAAGGCCAAAACATTTCTTCACAAGACAAAATTTCTCTTCTCCATCTTCTCATGTTCCTCCTCCTCCTCTACATTTCTCATATCATGATAACAATAACATCCATTTTAACCATAATAGGCTGTTCAATGGTAGCACTGCTGTCCCAATGGGCCCTGCCAGTTTTAGTACACTGCCACTGTCATGTCATATCCACTATCCTGCATTGCCTACAAACGCTCTGGTAACTGCAAAATTATGCACGAGTTCGGGCAAGCAATCAGCCTGAAAGAGCTAACATGGAAAACACAAATGCTGAAGTAAAAAGTTGTTGGCACCAGGAAACATGAAGGAGCTTCAGATTTTGGCGACAGGAACATTCAGAGGGAAAAAAACCTGTTCTGAGCATGTGCAAAATCGCTTATCAAAAGCGATCTATTTAAGGCTCGCGTCGTCTGAGTTCTCACTAGATAAGTTCTGGGTTATTTTACGTCTGCTCAATTCACGACACAGAGAGCTACTTGATGCACTGATCATATGGGGGCGCCATTTTGTTTTCAATAGGTTGCGTTCTCACGTAATTTAAAGCTACTTTTCAGCACAACACAGGCAGAGAGGAGAACAAAATGTGTTCATTCCTGATACACTTGTAAATAGAAAGATTAAACGAGAACTTACCTGTTTGAAGTTTGATCTTTATTTTATGAGGGAGTTGGAGAAAGAATTCACAGTGAGAGCCCGCTCAACGCGCGCGCAGTCATACTTCGTAGCAACAAGATGTGACTTCTGTCAGAGTGGAAAGATTGAGAACTTACTTGAAGTTGATCTATACATTTTGTAATAGTATTCATGCCATGGGAAGGGAGAGGAGGGACTGTGAATTCTTTCTCCAACTCCCTCATAAAATAAAGATCAAACTTCAAACAGGTAAGTTCTCGTTTAATCTTTCTATTTTATTTCGTGAGTTTACGCAAGAACTCACAGTGAGATTTTGTAGCACAGAAGTCACATTTGTTCCAACTGAACAAACTCAAGCATGCACAATGGCAAGCAAAATGTAAGCTCAAATTACCTTGGTCTGAGGCCATTATTCCCTCACAATGAGCTGTGACAGGCACTGTCCCTCTTCTTGTAGAGGTTTGTCGTAGAATTTACGGAATGTTCGTTCTTTTGACCAGCCTGCTTTTGCGAGGATCAGAGGAATAGGTGCATCCGCCCTGTTTGCTGCTGAGCTAGATGCTGCTCGGGTTGAATGTGCACTGAACATTGTGGTGTCAATGCCAGCGCCAGTCATGATTTCTTTGATCCATCGAGAAATTGTCTGTGCCGTTACTCTCTTGAAAGGCTTGCGAAAACTAATGAAGAGATGACTTTCCTCTCCTCGGATCTCTTTGGTTCTCCGAAGGTAGGCCTTAATGTATGTAACTACACACAAACGTCTGTCTGGGGGGTACGCTTTCAAAAGTACGTCCAATCCAAAATTCCCAGGTCTAGACTGCTTAAGATGTTCATTAACTTTGAATGACACCATAGATTGTTTGAGAATCATGCTGTCTAGATTCAGGCAATGCAAAGTCTGTACCCTCTGGGTGGATATCAAGGCCAGTAACATGCACAGCTTCATCGTTAATTGCTTCAAGCTAAGTGAGTTAGCGGGAGCTAGACTTCTCAAATATCTAAAAACAATATTCACGTCCCAAATTTCCGAATACCGCGGCCTTGGGGGCCTGAGCTGGAACACACCTCTCATAAAACGAGAGAGAAGCGGATGAGTGCTGACAGTAAATTGTTCATCCTCTAACACTAGAAAGGTAGCAAGTGCACTCCGTGCTGAGTTAATAGCTGAATAGCTCAAGTTCTCTTCATAAAACATGTGTGTAAAAAACTCCAAAACAAAATTAATCTTGGCATGAAGGTGACTTTCCTTCTTAAGTGTACAAAACTTTCTCCATTTCCTTATATATGTACAATATTGTCTTTGGGTTGATGCCCTCCAAGATGCTGCCAAGATGTCCACCGTTCTGCTGCTCATGCCAGAGTTCTCGAACGGCAGCTTCAAAACCTGCAACATAACAGATCAAGGCAAGCGTGTAAAGGGTGCGGTTCCCCAGATACTGGTTGCGTAATAAAATTCCTGTGTCTAGGAATTAAGAGTGGTTCATCTTTAAGCATTCTCCTCATGCGAGGAAACCGCGCTTGCGTAGGCCAGTTTGGGACAATCAAGAGACCATGTGCCTTGTCGTTTTCTATTTTTTGGAGACATTTGGGGATGAGGCAGAAAGGAGGGAATGCGTAGAAATACAGATCACCCCAATTCAGAGTGAATGCATCCACAGAAACCGCATCTGGGTCAGGCAGCCACGTAACGTACGCAGGCAGCTGCTTATTGAGTCTGGACGCGAAAAGATCAATTTGGGGAGTACCACATTTCTTAGTGATATCAGTAAAAACTTTCTTATTCAGCATCCATTCTGTTCTGTCATTAAAATGACGAGATCTCCTGTCTGCTTCTGTATTGTCACGACCTGGTAAATAGGCTGCTGTGATCCAGATATTCCTTTCCTTACACCAAACCCAAATGTCTCGTGCTGCCCTGTCGCAGGCTCGAGATTTAATGCCTCCCATATTGTTCAGGTAGGCTACAGCTGTTGTGTTGTCAGTTCTAATGAGCACATGTGTATCATGCAGGTGGCCGCAAAATGACTTCAAACCAAGCCCTGCAGCTAAGATTTCAAGATAGTTGATTTCATTGTTTAGAGCATGCACTATCTCCTGATCATCCCATCTACCGCCAGTTTCACTGCTTAAATCAGTGGCACCCCATCCTTGCCCACTGGCGTCAGTACGTAGCTCTAAAGCTGGCCGATCTCGACTAATTGGTGCCGACTGGCAGTGAATGTTATTGAACCACCACATTAACTCCTGTTTAGAAGCTTCAGACAAATTCATAGGTCGATCAAAATGCCCTTTGCTTGATTTTAGTGCAAGAATTTTGTCTCTTTCTAGGTTACGATAGAAGAGGGGGCCATATTGAATAGCAGGGAAAGTAGCAATCAGTTTCCCAATGACCTGCGCCACCTGCCTGATAGTAGGGTTTTGTTTCCCTAGCAATTCCGCACATACTGCCCTGATATTTTGACATTTCTCATGCGGGAGCGTTATAGTCATGCTTTCCGAATCCAAGATAAACCCCAAAAATTGGAGCCGTTGCTGAGGCTCTAGGATAGATTTCTCTGAATGAATGACAAAACCAAGGTCAGAGAGCAGTTTTGTGGTTGCTTGCACCGCTTCTAGTGCTTGTGATTCAGTTTCACCGATTATGAGAGTGTCATCTAAATACCCCACAACCAGGTGGCCTGCCTGTCGCAGCTTTGCGAACACCGGCTTCATAAGCTTTGTGAAGAGCCTAGGCGCTGTACTAAGGCCATTGGGGAGTACCTTAAATTGCCAACATTTCTCGTGCCAGACAAATCTCAAATACTTGCGATATGAGGGGTGAACAGGGACAGAGTAGTAGGCATCTCGAAGGTCGATTGAGGCAAGGTAACAACCAGGGGAAATTAGGGTTGTAGCCGTATGGATGTTATCCATTTTGAAATGCTGTACATTCAGACTGTCATTGAGGTCCGATAAATCTAAAATTAGGCGTATGTCCCCATTTTTCTTTGGGCGTGTAAAGATATTGGACACAAATTCTCCAGCCACATGCTGGCATTCTTCGATTACGCCTTTCTCGGCCAGTTTTCGAAGTTCAATGTCAATCTTGCTCTCCTCAGCATTACCCACTCTGTAGTGGTAAGGCGGTTTACCTCTATGAGGTGGGCTATACGCCTCTTGAAATTCAAGTTTGTAACCGCTAATTGCATCAAGTATGAAAGGATCAGTGGTAATATGATTCCACTGTTTGCTAAAATGCCTCAATCGACCCCCAACGGGCAGGTCTAATGGAACATCTACATGTTCAATGTCAAAAACTGACTGTACAGTGTGAGTAGATTGTGTATTTCCACAACAAGAGCTAGGCCTGCAACTTACCTCCTTGGGTAGTGCAGTTACTTTCTCCGTGACACAGTGTTTGGCTTGGCTGGGGTTGCTGTCGAGTAGCTCTGCCCCCGGTTGTGCGCATGAGCTGGAGGTGGGCGAGTCTGCGTGTGCGGGGCTGAATGTCTGTATCCCCGCTGCTGCTGGCCTAAAAAAGGCCTGGAAGTATCGTCAGCTGCGAGCCAGCCTGCGTTCCGATATTGCTTCCGGCTGAATCCACCGCTGGTCGTGCGCTTGTATGGGTGGTACGGCTGATGAGTAGATCTCTTAGCCTGGCCTTTAACCACACTAAAGGCAGCCCTATTCTCCTCCTTGAGATCTTTTACACGTTGTCCCAAGTCATCACCGAATAGAAACGCGGTCACGGGCGTAGTAGGCTTGCACAGATGTGCGTAAGCAGCGTTCATATCGGGCTTGATCAGCTCCTTTCTCAGGCAATTCATCTCGTAATTGGCATTACAGAGTAAAGCGAGTGCGTCCTGTTGCGCCTCGTTCAAGTCAGTAGGAAGAGTTTGTAGGAACGCACACAGCCCGCGGGTAAGAGATTTCTGTACTCTCTGCAGCTTAACGTCTCTGCTGCGCGTAGTCTGTGTCACATTATCCCAAATCACTGGATTGACTTTAGGGACTAGTAAGTTGGGGCAATTGCTCGGTGCTGGGTAGTTTGCCGCTGACTCTTCCATAGATTTTTCCTCCAGACAATGGGAGATGAGATAATTTGTAGAATTTGCCAATTCGTCATTGATAGGGTCGCCCACACAGGCGGAGACCGCAAATTTTGCAGCAAAGGATGGCACTTGTACTGGCCGCCCCGTGAGCTCTGCGGGTGCGTAACCCGCTGCCGCCGCAGGGAAATCGCATTCATCCCCACTGTAGCTGCTGCCGCCGTGGTCGTCGTGCAGCGTACCGCGTGCTTGCGTACTATCGTCTGTAGCACACACATCCATGCCCCCAAACGGCACACCACCGTGGTTTTCTGCGGTACAAGCCGTGCCAACATGGCCGGCACGTAGTTGCTGTTGTTGGATACGAGTAGGCTGAGACGGCAGTATTTCCATGACCTTTTCAAACATGGATTCGAGTTTAGAAAGGCGGGAAAGCACCTCCGCGTCCGTCTTCTCTTTAGGGGGAGCTGCCTTCTTACTTAGGCCTGGTTTGGTGGGTTTTTTAAGGGTTTTCCCATTCCCTTCTTTCTTTGTTGGAGCCTTAATACTAGCCGGCGAACACTTGGGTTCATGATGCACGGCTGTAGTCACCATCGCCACGACAGACTTAGCTGTATGCAGGGCGCTCGTACTAGTGGTGCCACCCACGACAGGCTTAGCTGTATGCTGTGGGGGAGCGGAAAGCGGAATTTCCATCCCGCGATATCTCGTGAATAAAAATCCACTTCCGAAGCAAAGTCAGCTCTAACTGAGCTATAAATAATAACAATCCACAATATGATAAGATATTGCGACGATGCACAGTTAAAAGGACGAATAAAACTGGATTTAGACTGCGATGAGGGAACTTAGCCCCTCGTGCAAAACGTGCGAAGAAGCGATATGACTGCGCGCGCGTTGAGCGGGCTCTCACTGTGAGTTCTTGCGTAAACTCACGAAATAAAATATTAGACTATATCAATGAAGTTATTCATCTTCAGCATTTTTCTTGTTGTGAATTCACCGCATGCATTAGCCACATTTTCTGTTTTTTACCCCTTACAAAGAGTAGGTACTGCAAAATGCAACAAGTGTCACATAACTACCAGTGATCCTTCTCATTATCCTATACCTTTTGGGGGGAGTTGGAGGGATGTCATGCTTTTTGAGTGACTTCCTGTACAAGATGTGCTCCGATGGCAGATATGCTGCCCTCGTTAGGCCAAACCAATGAAGGCAGACACAGTCTAGACGGGGCAGCGTCATCTCGGAATCATCATCCATCATGGGCCATGAAGGAAATATCTCACCGCTCAACGCCAACTATAAAATCTGCCCACATTTGCTCTACCGCGGACAGACATCCGGTAACATTAATACACAACCCTTTTCAAGCCTCAACTATGCACTGAGCTTGAGCTCCTCAAAGCTGAACCACAGCAAGCTGAATAATTAAAGGATTTGTTTTTCAGAAAGCAATATTTCATTATCTATGTTTGAAATCATTATATCATCTCAAAGAGTGATGACAGCAATATGAAAGCTTTCCTGCAATATATTTCCTTTACAATTATTTTCAGTCTCAAATGAACATTTTGAGCTTGTGAAAGGAGAAAAAAATTCATGGAAACAAATACCACACTGTAAAATATCCACTCTATGCACACCTTATCAATGTTATGAATGCTGCTATGTGTATCAACTTTAGAAAGCTTGTCATTATGATGCAAGAAACCTAGGTTTTATGACATATACATTCTACAAAAACACAATCATCATAGTTACTTGGAGATGTGTGAGCTCTCGTTATATACTCTATATCACTACAGATGTGACTACATCTGGTAATATTTCAGCTGCAAAGTTTAGAACAGACTTTACACCAAAGTTCATACTATGATGCATTGGCAGCAGTACGTTCACATCCAATGTAGATTTTTATGACTTGCTTAATTGCCAAGTGCAACTTTCAGCACATCTGCTTTCTTGCCAGGGCCCCGTTGCAAGAAAGTTGCAATCAATTGCAAATAATTGCTAATTTTGAAACAACCATTCTGATTGGCTCAGGGTCTGCCCTATTAAGAAGACATGCATGCAACAATGATTTTGATTGGCCAGTGACAATCAGTTGCAAGTTGCGTTTAAACGCAAAGTTTCTAGCAACGGGGCCCAGATGTGATTTCTGGCACAACTTATGATTAAGAAAAAAAGAATTGTTGTTGTTGTTTTTTTTTTAAAGAAATACATGTCCTTGGTGATTTTAGCATATTTTACTGTCTTACCTTTGTTAAAATGGGGGGGGGGGGGGAAAGGAAGAAGAAAATTAAACCATTCTCACCATTGCTGTCTACCACAGACTTGAGAAGGGCAAAGAGGTGATCCCCATAGGCGCTGTTCTTCCCAGTAGGCAGGCGGTAGAATGGCCCCGCTGGCTCTGGAATGAATTCTGGGGTGGGGTACTTTGACACCGCTGCTGCCAGCTCATCCTGGTCGTACATCCAGTGTACAGGCAGACCTGGTGGATCAAAGAGATAATACAGAAGTAACAGCAGGAGTGTGTAATACAGCTACAGACATGGATGATGTTGCATAATAGTGTTCAGACTCGCTTAGTGTATTCATTTTTGTATATATTTTGACAATCAAAGAACTGGTACGAAGATTGAATAATTTGAAGTATTTATATGCAGAAGTTTATATAGAAATATGTTTGTTAGTATTTGTCCTTCAACTGAAGTGCAATATATGTGCTTACATCTGTATGTCCATTTTGTTTGAATTGTCTTGTTTTTATATTTATCCAGACGCATACAGCTTCTTTCCCTTTCTTTCCTCCCTTTTCCCTTCTACTCACTCCTCTTCTTCTCCTTTATCCTTACATTTCTCCTGCTCTCTCTTTGTGCCTCCCTTTTCTTCTCCCCTAGCCTTTGTTTCTTTGTTCTCCTCTCTCCCCCTCACTCTGTTCCTGTCTCAGCCTCACACTACATGTAGCATCTTCTATCTCTCAACATTCCTCATTCCACGCCTCCTCCCTTATCCTTCTATACCCTTTTTATTAGCTTAAAGGGTTGTGATACGTCACTAATGGAGGATATAAGATACATGTATATGTAAAACGGGTTTGTTTGTTTTTTTCACTCAACTCTGTTTTTGTTCCAATATACATGTAATTTATATACTGAATGTACTTCCACTACTGATGTACCGATGATTTGTTTTGTTGTTGTCGTAATGGTTGTATTTTGTTCGTGTGTTGTATACGACTGTATGTAAGTTATTTTGTCTCACTGTATTTTTTATCGATGTAAATCAGACACAATTCAGCCGTTCGGCTGCGAAGTTTGATCAATAAACCATTCCATACCATACCATAATTGATTATGCATTCTTAACAGCTGCAACTATCCCATCTTACTATAACATGCAGTGCACAGTGAGACATGATGTTTGTGGAGATACCACAAAAACCACAGAAAGAGTGTGCTGCATAGCTTAGAATGATGCTAGTTCATCTTAAAACCAATGCAGCTATTATAAGCCCCTCTACTTTTGAAATGGCAATATTGATTTTTACACTACATTAGCTTGATATCTCATGAGCATCAATCACATACATACTTTACAGGTCATCCAGAAATTACCAGACACCAGGTGGAAATGACAGTGTATATGTAATACTGTAAAAGTGGAAATTTTCGCTGTGTTGAAATTTTCGCCCATTTTGCACAACCAGAAGCTAGAGTGAAAATAAAAGCATGTGAATATTTTTGCTTGCCATAATGTTCAAGTAGTTAATGTCTTGATTCCGCGGAATTAAAATCACGCGAAACTCTTCTTAACCTGTTGAGGACGGACTGATTTTGCTATAACACGCATTTCCCATAGACACCTGCCTGAGTATTCTCGGGACTCGTCCTCAATGGGTTAACCGGCCGAGCGCGAAAAATAAGTTGCGCGAAAATATCCACGTTTACAGTAGGACCTACATCATTAGTAAACAAATATAGTAAAAACTCAAGGAGCAGCACAAACTTTGTGCACGGTAGGTTGTGTAGATGAATGTCCTTTTGCTTCTCAAACTACATCTTACAAGTGGGCTCATTCCATCTACGTAAACATTGTGTGAGTGTTGGGGGGGGGGGGATGAACTTGAGCCATAGTACAATAGGACTTTTTAAGTTAAGAGCTTGACTGATAACAGCTATCGTATCAACAATCAAGACTTACAATTTAGGATAGCTGTTGTCACTGCAGTTTCAATTATTTGTGAACAGAGTTAGTCTCTTATCATGAAAGGGTCTACGTTGTCAATTTATAACGGAAACAAAAGGATACAGGCATACACACAGACACCCACATAGTTACAAATTTTAAAACACCCATTCTGCAATTTTCCACTATTTGTTTTGTACAAACAACAAACCGTCCATTTTTGAACTAGAGTAGATACTATGCATTAGAAATGTATGAAAAAATGCTGTGATACTACACTTTCAGACTGGTGACAATGAAAATATAAAATATCACCTAAAAAGATATGCTGGAAGTATTGAAATTTCAGAGCATTCCTCATGATGGTTGTTGCGTAATGGTTTAAAATTGATTGCATAGATTACAATATCTACATGAGAGTAAATTGCATTCTGTTTTACTATGATTCAGCACTACTGCTTGGGCACATTTCAATCATCACATACTAGTAACACTTTTACCTACCCCCTATTGAACAGGGAGGCTACTTTAGGAATTTAAGTTGGGTACACCAACTTTTATGATTTCCCACTTTTGATCTCAAAATACTCCAAAATAAATCATCATCCCGGCAAATTGTGTCAGCCAGACAAGTTTTTTGGTAGAGCCTTCCAATATATTGCAAGCCAATTCAAAATGGTGGAAGATGAATTTGAGCCCATCTGAGAACTACGTATTAGCTTTAACCCGTTGAAGACTTGTCCCGAGTAGGTTCGGGCAAGTGTCTATGGGAAATGTGTGTTGTAGCAAAATCAGCCCGTCCTCAACGGGTTAAGAGATCATGTGATCTCAAAGGAGGGTACCTGTCCTGGCTGTAAAAGCCCTCGACTCATGGCACAGAGTACCCTTACCGCTAGGGAGGAGAGCTGCATTGTAAATCACCTCTTTGTTAAGCACAGTATGCAAAAATGTCCCCTCTAGGAGATGGAACTGATACAGCAAGGAGTAAAATAGGGAAAGGTGTAAAATATGTAATGCTGAACTGCTCTGTGAATGAATCTATGAGGTAGGCATTTATTGTGTGTGTGTAGATATGGCTTACACAAAGGAAAGCTGATCGTAATGAGGCACACACCATATTGAGCTCATTCATACCACTATCACTGTGCTGAATAATAACCGTTCGTCACTTTCCAAGCCAAGTTTCAATCTCGGTCAGACTCTCCCCGCAGCTCTGACTTGGAGGGGGTGGGGTCACTGATTTCTGGAAGGGATCTCCTCCAAACGCCGAGGGCACCGCAGACAGAGGTGCGACATCAATCGTCTGAATCCTCGCTTTGCAATTTTGTGCCGAGGCGCCGTTTATCAACACCTTGCCCCTGCAATCATATCTACCCCCACACCCCCAACCTTACCCCCATCCCTTACCCCCCTCCCAGAAACTGTAACCACAACAGTGCCGGAGTGCACATACAGCCTGAGCAATCGCCCTGGAGGACGGATTAATCAGTCACCGATATTCGAGACATCTCGCTGTGAGTCACAAGTTGTGAGGGATGCCCCTCTTGACGAAATCGCTTTTATCTGCAGACATAAGATGGACGTTGAAGTGTTTCATCAGACTATCTTATCAATCTCCCCTTTACCCGTCCATCAATATATGGATTTATTGTTCCCCCATTTCTCATCTTCTGAAGTGTTTATCAATCTCTATCCACCCCCACACACCCACACATACTCCCCCCCCCCCCACACACACACACTCCTCTAAAATCCTCTCCGTGTGCAGATGAGAGTTGGTCCATGTATACAGTACATACATATGTTCCAACGCAAATTTATCTCTTGGCTGGCTGCTTTAAAGTGTTGATTATTTTTACAAAATAATTCAATGGAAAAAACACAACTATCTATCAATACTGTGCAAAAAAGGCCATTCCCTTCTTAAAAATAAACTCATATTTCATTTTATTTCATTTCATTTGATTATTTTCATTTTCAACAAATGCATATGATGACCTTTTTGCAATAAGTATATGCCAAGTGAACTGTAACATGTATGATTTTACAGTGAATAACCATTCTCTGGCTATAACCTGTCTTTATGGAAATGACACTATGATTGTTAATTTCCAGCGTTAGTATCTCCATGTGGGTGCACATCAAACTTGAGATACTGTAAAAAAATTTGCAGTGTGGAAATTTTCGTACATATCACACACAACCAGGAACAAGCATAAAAATAATAGCACATGAATATTCTTGCTTGGGATATGTAACAATATCTAATGTTTTGATTGGACGGGATTAAAAACACACGACATTCATTATACCTGGCTGAGGGCTAAATATTACTCACGCAAAAGTATCCACTTTTACAGTAGTGTCTGTATGGAGTTGTTCTGCCATGAAGTTGACCCATTATTATGGACCCCTCCCCCAACTCCGAGAACACGGTAGAAAAAGATGAATTGATGCAGCTGTGCACAATCAATTAGTGACATAAATTAGAGTAACCCACATAATGCAGACAGATTTTTGATCATGCAACAGAAGTAGTTTCCTGGCAATATGACTTTCTGTCCAACATAGTTTCATCTCACATCAATTGAGTGCGCATGCATTCCCAAAACTACCTCCTTACTATAAATTCAGACTGATTTTGCAGACAATGAAGAACATAACTGCAGAGCTTCAAGTGATCTGAATTAGATTAGCCAAAATAGTACAAAGAGATATTAGATTATGAAAAAGATGCAGCTTCATGATGACATGCGACTTTTCAAACTGAACCTAAGCTGTACAATTTGTACAATAAGAATGACTGCAACAGTTCATCTCAACTCTCATACAGAGAGCAAATGATGCTGCTTAAGTTCTTCGTAGCTTATTACCTGTCAAAAGGATGAAATGAACATTTTCGTTTCGACAGAGCAATTTCCGGCTGAAACTTGCCTCCGGCACTGAACTACGAAATCAGCCAACATTCAACAAGAGTTTTATCTTGTGTTACACGAGACACGTAATCCTGTGACTGTGTGGAAGCAGGACTGTGTCTCAGACACGGCGCAATTTCATTGTCTTGCCCATCCCACCTCGTTGCTTGCTGTCAACACAAATCTATGGCCAACTCTGTCTTCCTTTTCTTCATTCCATGTTTCCCCACCCCCATAGTTTGTTCCTTCATAAATGACTAAACAGTTTAGAAGTGGTCTGTCTTTCTCCATCTGTTTCTCTATCACTCTTTTGAGGTAGGAGTCCCTACTTTATGAGTTCTCTGGAAATTCAATCCCTTCGATATAAAGTAGAGCAGTGATTTGTGTACTAAGCTTTCACAAATTTTCTTCGAGTGAAACTTCAGAGATAACATTTAGACTAATAAGTTAGTACAGTTGAACCTCTCGTATCCGGACAAGTCGGGACCGGGGCTCATCCGGATAAGGGATTTGGCCGGATACGGGAGACTCAATGCTTTATTCATGTACATTATACATATATACACAATGTACTGATGTAGCCCATTGTAGTACCACATGTAGTAATGTGCATACTGCAACCTTTTCATTGTTACACTCAGTAACAGACCCCAAAATAGAGGTTCGTGTTTGCAAGAATGAAATCATTTTCTTTTATAAATTCTTGGGATGATTTACCTAAATAATTATTAAGAAATGTATCAAGTAGATCTTGAAAATAAACAGTACGAGTCGACGAAACTACGATTCAAAATTCGATCATCACGGCTCGGCAAAGTCGACTGTAGGTCACCATTGTTAGATGGTCTCCCTCTCTCTCTCTTTGTGTGTGTACTGTGTGTGAACAATTTTTGAGTGTTCAATATCATTCGTTGCTCAGCCAATGACTCGAAACAATGCATGTCTATCTAGTCATATCGACGGCTGTGTATGGACCTATATGTGGCAATGCGATATGAGAGGACTCGAGAGCATAATCTGTCCATGTTCTTGCGATGATTCGGGGATGTTTGGGGATGTTAAAATGTCTGAAGGTAAGCAATTTGGAAGGAAATTTGATGTAATGTATGATAATCATGTTGGAAGTAATATGTAATTCATGTGTGTTTGTGTAGGAGTTCTCAAGGAGTTGGGAATCCCCCTTTCCTCCCATAATTGTCTAAAAAAAAATCACGGCGAGATTGCGTCCGTATAATAGAGAGATCCGGATAAAGGGAGGCCGGATAAGAGAGGTTCAACTGTAAGTTGTTTTCAAGTTTAGGGAAATATATGAAAATAAGACCGAGAAATTAATGAATAAATTGGAAAAATATACAGTATGAGTCTGTTGATTTCTGAAGAGATATGTGAGTAATGAAATAAATACAGATACAAATAAATCTACATAGCCGAGTAGAGACATGAAAAGATAAACAGATAAATAAATAGACTATAACACATAAGGAAATAAGGTACAGGAATAAAAAGCCACTGTAATATGGAGATGATAAAAGATGACATTACTGACATGAAAGTACTCCCTCTGGAGTTTATTGATGGGTCATCTAGCGGTCAGTCATTCCTGTGGGAGCCTTCCTCCTAAAAATGGCCAGCAGTCTTGTTTTGACAACAAAGTTCACCTCCTTCATCATCTTACCCGCTGTCCAGCTTGCTGCCCCTGGGCTCTGGGCAGCCCAGACTCCTGACCGCTGTCAGCAGCCATTACTCAGCCCCTTGGACAAAGGGTAGCTGGGGAGAGGTCAACTCCCTTAACCTTAAAGGCCCACTCACACCTTACTAGAACCATGCTCACCAAGATATTTTAATGTGCCACATTATCAAATTACAGAGTGTATTATTTCTTTTCAACAAAATACAAAACAACCAATATCAATAATTGTATGATTGATGTCTATGATCAGGCTGGTGTGAAAATTTAGCCCTCAAATGATCTTGCCTTAAAAGTAATGGTACCAAGGCACATCGATGTCAAATTGCAGGATTTCATAACTGATGGAATTGTTCACTTTTCATTTTATATCATTTCTTTTTTAATCTTATGAGAACAAGAGAAGTCTTTTGGAATTTCCATGAGCCATTCTAGCCAATGGTAACGAATGGCGTGATTAAATTTTTTACTTATAGCAAATGACCTCCAATGACTTCACACACTAGTCTTACAGATACTAATACCTTTGATTATCATTTGCATGATCATGAAACTTTACTGTGAGTATGACTTTACCAGTTGCCAAGTAAGATGTAAACTGTTCTTTGACAACATACACAAGTCTTGACATTACAAATCATGATATTTGCTATTTCATGCATCATTCAGAATCAGGAGTTTGTGTACCGTGTTAGATTGAGCAACTTGAATATTACAGTCATCAATTCTGTTATACTTTAAGAATTTCTCAAAGATGTACTGTAGGCCTACTTTACTACTACTGTTCCACAACGTCTACCATACATTTTCCCTGCATCAGTAAACACACACATGAGAAAAACAATTTACACAGTAAGCTAGTTGAAGTATGGAACTATGTAAGTGAATTCTGCACTTTTATCTCACAGAATGAGAAACTTTCTGACAAAATGCCTGTCAGGTCTCAGTTTGCAAATATGAGTAATCAGGAATTATGGGGACTACTTTGAGCAGAATCTGTACAAGATTAAAAGAAAAAATGGGGGATTTCTTGGTAAAAAGGCAGAAGTGTGTGCGATAGTCTCAGGGATTATATCTAAGGGTTTTAGATTGGAGTGTTTGAGTCAACAAAAGTCAGTGCAAATTGCTTTTGCTACGGCTTCAGAGG